>NW_024468998.1:0-17729 GCF_003184825.1 Aspergillus fijiensis CBS 313.89 | reverse complement strand
TTTTTTTTTTTTTTTTTTTTTTTTTTTTTTTTCACTCGCGTCGCTATAACATGAGGGGGGACCGGACCGTTACGGATTCCCCAGGGCGAGGGCGGCAGCATATTCTTGATGCGGTGAGGTTTTCTTGTTCTTGTTCTTGAGATTAAGGGGTGAATCTATTCCCTGGGGAATAGAAGTTTTTGACTGGGAACACTAGTATCCAGTAGGTAGGTAGTAAGCGAATGAGCAGGTGAGTGTTAGGTCAAGTTTAGCCGAGTGAGAGTAAGTAGGTTGTCTTCGGATTTTGGGATGGGGTTGGGAGGATGAATCAATACCATTCATTGATACAGTCCATAGGACAGGCTGTATGGTAACTTAGAAAGTCAGCGGAGCTGAGGCCGGGGGGTCACACGGACAGTCCAGAAAGGGCTCTCTGCTCGGCTCGGCTCTGCAGCAGCCACACTCAGCAGCGCACCTATTTGTAGCGTTCCCCATCAAAACTCCACCTACTAGGTAGTAGTTTAGTGGTCCGGTTGGGGTGTCTACCAGGCGGGAACCAGTCACGGGTACTAGGAACTGTTTTGTACATACCTCCTCCGTATACTCCGTACAATGCGAAACAAAGAAGGGTGCTACTGCTACTAAGTTCCCAGGTACCTACCTATCTATCCTATTCAACTCAATACAAATCACGTCAGATAATTGTCTATAACTTAGTGCCCTACGGTAGATACATTGCTCAGCAACCGACCAATCCACCTCCCTGTACTTGCAGGTGCGTCCTGCTTTGGAGGTAGCAGGCTTACAGGCGGGACGGGACTCATACCACTCTCGTCCCCGTGGTATAACTATATACTACTAACTTAATCACCCGAACCACCTACATTGGAAATCAAAACATGGTGGATCAGAACAATGTGTTCTGTTGTACTGTATGGACTGTACCCAGCGAAACCAGTGACGAGTGAATGCCTATCTTATATGTCTGGAGAGAAACCAACCACCTATGTCAGCTCCATCTCTTCCCCCGACAAGACAATGTGATACAGATGACCGCGATATGCTAGAAATCGTAGAAAAGGAAATCAATGTAAAGCCTGAGTAATGAGTATGGAAGATTATTGCAGAGATGGTTTACCTGGGTAGCTTTTCCGCGGTGGTGTGCGGGTGAAATTCAGAACAATATACTCCTGGATCAGCTTGTCCCTCAGCAGGGGGTAATACGGCCCCTTGTTTTTGAAGCGTTGCATATGCTGCTGGATCCGGTCGCCGCTGCGAAGCAGGCCTACTCCCCACTGCTTTTGGGGCACCAGGAGATCCATCCGCCCGCTCCGGATCCCCGTCTTGATCAGATACTCCGGGGCGACGGTGATATGGCGTTCGATGAGCAGTGGGAAGAGGCAGCGGTAGAACTCCTTCTGACATTGGTCTTCAATCGGCATCGCAGGAGTACCTGCGAGCTGGTCGGGGTGGAATCTGCGGATCGCGTCGACCGCCATCTCGAGAGGGGACTGATAAACGAGTTCTTTACGGGGGTCGCTTGGCTTGAAGAGGAACTGGCAGTACCTAGGTAGGAGAAAAACTTGATCAGCCCCCAGCAAGATCTGGCAGTTCTCTTAAGCTTAAATCATCGACAAAAGTGAACGTACCACCGATGAACCTGTGTGGGGAACATGTAGTATGTCTCTCCTCCCTCCATCTGCCATCCGCGTCTCCAGATATCTTCGAGCGCCTGCTCTTCATCCGAGTCGCTGGAAAAGCTCGACCGGCTCGTTCCGTCGCAAGCAATGGCATGCTTCAAGACCGTCGCGTAAGTGGAGTTTTGCATCATCTTCTGTCTCGGTAAGCCTCGGGAGAAGATGGTGGTCCTGATATGCTCGAAGAACAGCAGAGCATCACTGAAAAGCCCGTCGCATGTGGTCTGCCAGTCGAGGGGGCGAGCTCTGGATCGGCCTTTGGAGCTTCTAGTTATTTGGGAAAGACTGGTTAGCTAGGCTATGTAGGGTCTCCCTCGCCCACCAGCTCGCGAACATTGGCTTACGCTTACCGGTATCGCTCGCAGGACATGTATAAGGGATGTAAATAGCCCAGCATGGCCGCCACTGGTCAGGAACAGTCCGTGTTTCAATCCGTCCGTCAAGATCTGCTCACTATCTGGAATCACGGTGGGCAGGAAATGCGGAAGGATGTCGTTGGCTTCGCTCTCCTCGAGCAGCAAACCAATCGGCTTCCACTCTGGGTCGATCGCTTCGTCTGGCCGGAGGGATATTTGCTGGTGCGGAAGGAAGGTCATCATCGGGGTGGTCTTGAATGGTTGATGGTCGTCGTCTGCGGCCGTGCCGTAGCGGGCGAACAGGACGATCTTCGCTGCGTCGCCGGGCCCGCAGGACTTGAAGAGCGCACTCCATAGCTGCCTGTCTCAGTATGATTCGTGTGCCTCATCCACCAGGATGTAACACGGATGATTCCGGAGCGAACGTCCGGGAACCCCGATCAGTGCTTTCAGATAAAGGGTCCGGCCGCCGGCTTTCTCGACCCTTGCCTCTTCCCAGCCGTCCAGGATATAGATCGGAGTGTTCGGGTGGCGCACGAGCAACTCGTTGGCGACGAGATTCATCATCGTGGTCTTCCCGGGGGCAGGGGTCCCGTTCACTCGAATCAGGCAGTAGCGGTCCAAGCGGGCGATCAATTCATGGACGAAGTGAGGTCGCTTAGCAGTCCACGATGGAACAGCTGCAAAGGGTCAACGGCAGGTTCCCCTTCCCACATCAGAGCGGTACGTACGCACCTTGGGGCTCGGTTATCTGCGCCACGGGAAGTCGAGAGCCGGAAGACCCTGGCGATTAGATCAATGATATACCTTGGATGAAGAAAACACGGGAAACGAACCATAGCTGCCATGCTTGCTCAGGGGATGTGAACATATGTTACACTTTGCTTTGCTGGGAACGTGGTCCAGATTGAATGTGCTTTCTCCCGAGGCGCACTGGCAGCCTCTCACTTCACAAGGCCCTATGGCAAGGAGTAGTCTCTTGGCTTCAGTCTCCAGCATAGCGGAGGAAAGCGAATCAGGGTATAACTGGGATGAGCTCGCCATGGTGATAGTCCTACACTAGAAACCTATAAGTGACTTGGCTCGCAGTTCCACGCTGGAACTCTTATCTCTGATTTTCCTGACACGAGGTGGAGAGAAGCACATGTACAGTGATCAGAAGTGGGGGATTGAAATTTAGCAGCAGCGACAGTTGATCCGGCAAGGACGCTACATCTCGAGTCTCTACATCCTAAGTCAAGAGTATTTCACAGTTGAGTGATTCTCTCTTTGTTGATCAAAGCGGGGGTGGCTGGCGGGACAGGACAAAGAGCCGTCGGCATGGGATAAACTCATGAAGGGCTATACCTGAATTACATAGAAGCCGCAATAGATGCGTGCCCCATGAGAAGGCTCCTCTTGGAGCTATAGTAGTGGTGGGTACTTAGCAAAGATACAGCAAAGGAGCAAGAGGTAGTAGTGGAGATGTAGGGCGGAGTACATGTTGTCTACAGGCAGGGCAGCCGAGAGGTGGACCACGAGATGGCAAGGTGCTGTCGATGACAATGAAGCCACTCACGCGCGCCGTTCGGCTCCGACCAAAGACTAAATACAGCAAGGGTTGAAGGGGTTTTCTCATCTCCCCCGTAAGATGTGCTGTATCCAGGCACGCCTCTGCCGCACGCTGCAGGCCGATCATCTGGGCGAGTCTAGGCCTTGATGTACTGTAACAAGCAACTACCCTGTGCTGTGTACAGCATACAGTAAGCGAGGAGGGTGCGTGTCGGGCGGCCGGGGCTCCTTTCTCTCTTTAGTTGCTGCACGGTAGGGTTCATCGTGTGATTCTTATCTGTCACTTTCCGGCATGAGAAGTCTAGCCTTTAAGCTCGGAAAGGATATGCGCGGTATTGCAGGATGAAAGAAAGGGGAGGCAAGGTGGTTAGGTTTGAGGAATGTGGTGTGGTGTGGTGTAGGTGAGGGTTCCTGTAGGGGTCGTATCTGCGATCTGGGGGCGATGGGCAGGAAGGAGAAAGAGTGCGTTGAGTCTATCAATCCAAACGAGCCAAGAAGAACAATAAAGCAGCAACAGATAACCGAGTGAAACATCCGCCCTGCACCAACGATCCTCAAGTTCTTCCGACCCGTTAACCGTTCTCCACGGTCGGAAGGCGTACCTGTCAATCCGTGGTGGCCAGCACGGGTGGCAGAGGGGCCCCTTCAGGGACCTAACCTGCACACACTGGGAGAGGAGGGGGGTGGGAAGAGTAAGATCCTCGAATCGCAACCTGCCATGGGAGAGAAAGATTCGACCATTGCCTCCGATCGGAATTGAGTTGGAGGCTACTTCCTGCCAGGTGGTGGTGGCAGTGGTGTAATGATCACAATAATTCCGGTGGGGAGGAGATCATTCGTGCTCCGGTCCTGTCATGTTTGCCTCAGTTGAGAGGGGAATGGGGGGAAGGGACCTTTGTCATCCAACCAGCATGGCCCAAACCATGCTCCTGTGCAGGGGATGGGGGAAATGCTGGGGAAACACATGCCAATGTGGAGTACGGAGCGCAGGAGAGGAGGCGATGAGCCTCGGACAAGCATCTGCGATCTTGCACTGCAATGGGGGGCAGAAGAGGGGAAGCGATGATGCCTTAATACGGAGTAGTCTAGTACTAGTAGTGGGTGATGGATGCACAGTGGTTGATGTTGGTGATACTAACTTAGTAGTTATAACTACGGTACTAGTACTGTAGTTAGGAATCAGCGAGAAATGCGGGTGGCCTATCCGATGTAGTGTAATCGAAAGACGGGGGGGGCGCCCGCCGTTCGATAACACCACATCGGAATCAATTTGTTTGTTAAGGGTGGCGGTAATGGTACCGCGGACGCGAACCCTCCACCAATACCCGACAGCCTGGTCGCTGCCCGCGCCTCCCGTCGGTAGAGGCCAACTGGTGGTGGACCGTTGGGTTGGCTGGCTGGCTGGCTGGCTGGCTGGCTTGTGACTTCAAGGTTGCGAGAGTTAATTAAAGTTAGCCCTCCATCCGGTCTGCTACGGCGGGCACTCCGCCCCCCCCCCCGGGGAAAATCAGCCACACTGGACTATCCACGGAGTAAATTATTGCTTGTTGATGCGCACAATGCCGCAAAGACGCAGAGAGGACCAGATGGCAAGCAGCTAAGCCTACTTGAGGCTGGATCCAATGCAGCCAAACCGCGGGCCTGCCCGGCCAATAGTGGCTACTGCAGCATATCCCAAGGGGGTGGCTCGAAATCCACCGGGGTCTGGCCGATGCCTCTGTCCATCCATCACTTCTCTCACCCCTTTCGCAAGCGACAAGAAAAGTGGGAATGATTGATAAGGATGGTTAGTTCAACAGTTCAGGTTAGTTCGATTGGCGAAAATATGCACCAAAGTTACCAGCACCAGCCGTTTGATCCAAAGAAGCTTAGGGAAGAGCAAAGAATAAGTACCTAGTACCTAGTACCTAAACAACACGAAGAACGGCCGAAAACAACAAAACGGGGAAGGGGTGGGTGGAGGGAGAGAACGATCAATATAGACTAGAATAGCGAAATCATGGATATCCACTGGGCATCTCGGTTGAATCGTAGATTCCAACTGGAGGTGGTACTAGACAAGCCAATCACCTATCGAAAACCACTGCAAGACGACCAGGCGGGAAAGTCTCGGCTTGTGCGGGCTGCAGCAGTTGACCGGCATTAGACCTGATTGGGGTTAGACTAAAGTGGGTCAAGTACCTAGTATTGTGAAGTGCTGTTAAGTGTTGTTAAGTGTTGGCCCTGACGCCCGAGGGTACTAGGTACTAGAAAGGTATTGCTGTATTCAATTGATGTACCTACCGTATGGCCCGCGTATGGCTGTATGCGAAAACACGAGCCATCCACCAATCGCCACCACTATTTGGTCCCTCCCTCCCCCCTTCTCCACCCCAGCTCATCCATGGTTCAGGATCCGAGCAACTTTACTGCTCGTCCCCTGCCAGTCGCTTCGATCTGCCCTACTCCCTATTTTTCAAACGGACGCGTGCAGATGCAATGGCCGTATCCCCGATCGGGATCAGAGGGTCCCTACATATTATTGGCCCTAATTGAAGAGGGTTCTGCATGCTGCATCCCAAAGGAGTTGGTTATGGTGCTGCTGATGGTGCAATGATTAATTTCTCGGAGGAATGGGAGGGAGTGAATTGGAATCTCACTCGCATCAAGTGGTCTGTCCACCCACCCAACCAGGGTCTTGATTGTCACTGCAATGGAAGCACTTATGTTTTTTGGGAGCTTGGTGAGGGCAAGTGCCACTCACAGGTGACTGTGAGATGCATGCATGGATGATGGATGGCGAGGGCCCGCGGGCGGTTGGTCGGTTGGTCGGTCGGGGAAGAGCTCGGGGCTAGCACTGGAATGGGAGAGGAGAGTCTCCCAGGCGGACCAGGGACCGTTGTTTGCCTTGGACGGCTTGGACGGGGAATGAGGTTCTTTGTTCTGCTGGCTGTCCGTGCAGGCCCTGTCAGTTCAATCCTCACCGGGGAGTCGAAACATCATCGACATCAGGGGGAGGGGGAAGAGGGAAGATAGAATGATCATAACGCAGTCTTTAAGGTTATACTCAGTACCAATGTAGGTATAGTAATACATAGTACTCTGTACTCCGTAACTAGGAACATATCACACCCATATTAATGATTCCACTGGATCGGAGTGGCCATCGAAGCTTCGATGAGGAGTGGATCGGGGAGGGTCTCTTCCGTCAAAAAGTCGTGTTTATTTTCCGGCGTGTCAAACCACCGACCGCTGAGTAAGAAGGGGAGACTGACCAGACACAGTCACCGTCCAATTTTCACCTGACTGGTAACTCACCTTAACATTAACATCAACATCATCATCATCCTTTTATTGTGATCAATTATTGCAAGATTCCCCCTCTCCGTCCTCCCTCCTCTTCGACTGAAACGATAATTCTTCAATCAAAATCACCAATGGTCCGTAGCCAGAGTGACTCGCCCCGCCCCGCGTAAGACTCAGCAGTAACTAAATAGCATGACCACCACACCGGCCCAGCATCTGTCATGCATTCCATGACGCAAGGAGCAGCAGATCGCTTGCTTGCCCCTTTTTCGTCGCGCCGAGTCCTTTAAAGCCAAGACCACCTTTTTTTTTATCGTGATGATACGATCGATGCATCTGATTTGCGCCCGCGGGGTTTAATCGCATTTCCGGTGACCATCAGACTGGACTGGGGGGAACACCTTTGCTCTCACTCTCTACCTGGTTTAGGAGCCATCCCCGGGTGTTTTTGGGAAATCCTGGCTGCGACTAGGATAATGTCTGACAATCCCTCTGTTGTTCAAGGAGTGGTCATGTCGGCGTCATGACAGTTTGTAGTATCGTGGGGCAAAGGATGAATGAACCAAGTGACGTGCAAATCTCCTGTGCCCCCCTTCCTTTCTGTGAGATTCTGACTTCTGATCGATCGTCGTGGCCGCCGCCCCCCCTCTTCCCTTCCCCGTCTGCTAAGCTTAAAGCCAAACTCCACCAAACAGGAAAACAGAAAAGAACCAGAGGGCTGATTCCTGCTGGGGTCGGGCTGGCCGATCGTCGAACTGCGCTCCACATGCCTATCTGACCAAGCTTGGTCGACAGGGAAGATGCTTTAGTAGTGCCAAAAAAAATCAATAGAAAGTAAGAATAGAACGACCGGCGAGCGATAGAGAAGAGGGTTATGGGGGAACAGGGGGGAAAAAAGTACCTGCCGAATAGGATGATTATCATTCCAGCCATCCCGCGTGCATAGGGATGCGCGAGCAGCTGGACTGAGTGACTCTGGGCTCTGGCCTCCAGGCTCTATCCAGGCTGAGTAAATTTACTTCCCGAGAAGGGGGAGAACTTAAGAGGGAGTGGTTACTTGAAGGGGCAATCACCTCAACACAGGTACGATCCTATTGTGTAGGTAGAGGTAGTACGTGAGTAGGAAGTACGGTAGGAAAGTAGGGTTCCCCCATGAAGAGGGGAGTAGGGGGTGAGGGGGGGGGGGTTGTAGAACTGGGTTTGAGATTCCTCATCTCTGGTCCGGAATTATTATTCTTATCATTCTTTTGATAGTGTTTCTGTAAAATTTTCATGCTTATGATTCTTTACCAACTCGGTCAGGACCACGCTGCAGATGGGAGGTCTAGCCGATTCGATGCTATTGAGTTGCTGGTTGCTGGTTGCTGGTTGCTGGTTGGGACAGAGTCAATTTGAGGATGGAGATGATTCTCAGCTGATGACAAAAACACCTATACAAGAAACAAGAGATAGTAGTCTAACTAGTTATTCGGGCCTACCCCTCCACTCCTACGTCGTGTGGTGTGGTACACAATCATGTGGTGGTCGGTTAGACTTAGCACTTAACTCAACTTAAGCAGGCCCCTAGGGGGTGGCCACAGCGGAGGAAGAACAGGACCGAAGAACAAACGAACGAAGAAACTAGGAAGACAAGAGGATGGATGGGAATGGGAAGAGCCGAGAAGGTGGAAACCCTTTTCGGGCGTCTGGTCTGGTACCAGAGCCCTGTCAACCACGTTGCCGTTGATCAGTCGTCCTGGTCGTTTAGTGTCTTTAGTGTCTTTAGTGCCTTTAGTGCCTTGAGTCTCCTTTAGTCTCCTTTTTTTTTCTCGGTTACTTTGGTTAGTCTGGGAAGGAAAAAAAGGGTGGGGTGGGGAAACGAGCATTGCGATCCATGGGCGATGGGTAAGACTGTCTGACTGACTGACTGACTGACTGACTGACTGTCTGTCTGTCTGTCTGTCTGTTGGATGTCGCGGTTGTTCTCAATCAGGATCTTATTGTCTCATTCTCTATTGCTCTCATTCTCTCTGTTGTTCCTTTCAGAATATTCTCGGTTAGACAGAGGGGAATAATTGCAAAGAATGAATGGTTGGATTGTCTAGACATTGACTCGCTCACCTGGTCCAGATCCAGTCCCAGCCGTGCCAGACAATACACCACAGCACACCACCCGCTGACATGTATCATACCGTACACACGGTACAGACTGTACATACCGTACCGGACTGGACTGCAGGAGCAGTGATTCCCCAGATTAGGGGATGCAGCCCGACATTCACTCACTTTTCTACGGAGTGAACTGGACTGTACGGAGCACGGAGTACCCTAAACTAAATTATCTGCTGCTGCTGCTGCAAGTCCCATGGTTGATTGAGCTTCCTCTTTGGATAGTTTTCCTTTCCTCCTCTAACTTCTCTTCCTCCATTTGTGTTTACCTTTTCCTGGTCCAGGGGACTCCTGCTGCAGAACTCGAATTCTCGCCCTGAAGAAACCGTTCATTGCAGAAGCATTCCACTTTCTCTTTGGACTTCCTCGTCTAATATTCCTGACAGCCTAGCTGATTTTGGGTGGGTAATTTCTCCCTGGTAATATTTCCTGACCGGGGAAAACCCAGAAAAAATACCATCGTTTTCCTTTCTTGGCTATCTCTTTGCTCTGTGCTCTTTGCGCTGTGCTCTTTGCTCTTTGCTCTTTGCTCTTTGCTCTTTGCTCTCACCTCGCACTCATTCTGTCTTGGTTTTGTCTGGTTTCTATTTTCCCTTTACTCGTTATATTTTTCCCTGTCATTTTCTGTCATTTTCTGTCATATTTTTTTTTCTTTTTGTTTTCGGGGTTTCCCTAATTCTTCTCTCTTTTGCTCCCCCTCCCCTCCCTCTTCTCTCTTCCCTCTCTTTTTCTTCCCCCCCCCCCGCACTGGCCAGACCCGGCTTTGGACTGGTCTGGATACGTCTTCATTCCCGGGTTGTTTGGGCCTGCGAAGGTCTCTGCCCATCCCGACCAGCAATCAATCATTCATCGACTTTTTGCACCTTTCCTTTGGTTAGTCTACCTAGTCGACTAAAATCTTCACCCGTTCCCAGAATAAATAAAATCAAAAGAGGCCCCGGACCGGCCAGCCGCAGCACCGAATCATCATTTATCTCCACCTTCTTATCTTCTACTACTACTACCACTTCTTCTCGCTCTTTCACTGCACGCACACTACTCACTACTCACTACTATTATTACTCCTCCCACTACTACTAATCATCGCCATCTCACCACCTCACCATCTGGATCATCCTCTTTACTCTTTTTCCCACGCCACTTCCCCTCAAACATCAACATTATCATCATCATTACCTATTTTGTGTCACCCTTTCCCTGCTCCTCGTTGACTCACCTCCGCACTCGCACTTAGCCTTTCGCCATTCCACGGTACGTCAGCGTTGACCTGAGGGTCGCATCTAGCCGCATATCGCCTGCCTCGTCTTTACCACGCCTCGGTCCGATCTGTCACTTCATCTGATCTTCATTGATTCAGACCATGTGCGTGAGTGTCTAATCGTCACCTTTTCAAGAACTTGCTGGCGACTGGTTCGGCGCCTTTGTACGACCAAGAGACGGGTGGCTTGATTTGCCTTTTACTCCTCATTCGCTCCTGCTGGGATATGACTCCCAACTGAGCGCAAGTGGTTCACCAAGCATCGCCTTGAGACCTGACAAGCGTGACGAACGTGACAACGGATTGATCGTGCGCGATCTTTCTCATCCCGACTGCCCCGCGAGATCGCTTGTGGGCGATCCCATCGCCCCTCCTGGATCCTCCGGACATCTCTGGAGGCCTCTCTGGCAGTCGATATTGGACTCTTGGAACCGAAAGCGTTGCTTTTCCCCCAGGACCTTCGCCCTCGACTCTGACCAACGCCCCGTTGAACGTGGTCGAACTGTTCTCTTCTACCGGCTACCCTCGTGATACCAGCGCGAACATGGCTGCCCTTGCTATTCCCGCCCCCGGCATGGGGCCCTCTCTCGAAGCGCTGTCGGCTCCGCCGCCGTTGAACACCCGTCGCCCGGGCGCTCCCCCGCTCCCCAGCATGGAGCTCCCCAGCCGACAGTTTCCCGGCGCGCTGAAATACACGCAGCTCCCCAATCCCTCCGCCCTCAACCCCAGCGTCAGCAACCTCTTGACCCCACCGGCGACGAGTCAATCGGGCGAAACCACCCCCGTCACCACTGCCCACCAGACGACCGCCGGGAATATTCCATCCGTACCAGCCACACCCGACCTGGGACCGTTCTGGCCCACCCAGAACTCATATGGCAGTGCGTCGGGTGCAGCAGCGGCGGTGGCGCGCCCGTCGTGGACATCGAGTTTGAGCCCCTATGCGAGTCGCGACACGTTCTCGCCGCCCGGAAGTAATAATGCGATTAGTCGCAACGCGGTCACCTCGCCCACGGGAGCGGACTCCATACCGCAGGGGTACGAGATGAACCAGCTGCCCCCGTTCCAACAACCGATCCCTGTCACTGCCGCGCAACCGCCGCCCCCGCACGCGCTCACGCATGCCGTGCTCTCTGCACAGCACGGTCTCCCGCCCGTGCCCTCTCCGCAGCCGCTCCCCTCGAACGATCCCTACATGGTCAAGTCCTCGTCCGCGCCCGCCTACAGCACGGTGCAGCAGCTGGCCAGTCCGCCGGGCAGCTATTCCCCCTACGGCCCCACCGGGATGGGCATGCAACCCCCCGGCCGCGTCGCGTCGAACCCCCACCCGGCGCATCACCTGAACTACCAACGCCAGCCCTGGCCGTCATATACCCTCCCGGGGTCGAGTGGGCCGGTGTGGACGAACCTGCACACCCCGAACGCCCAGATGTCCCTGACGGCGCCTAATTCGCTGATGCCCCACACTTTCAACAGTGGGTTCGAGGCGCACATGCAGCGGATGTATGGCGGCCACCTGCCGCCGCCGGGCCATGGAGGGCCCGGCCCCGCCAACGACCGACCGTTCAAGTGCGATCAGTGCCCCCAGAGCTTCAACCGCAACCACGACCTGAAACGACATAAGCGGATCCATCTGTCGGTCAAGCCTTTCCCTTGCAACCACTGCGACAAGAGTTTCTCCCGCAAGGATGCTCTGAAGGTATGCCTTTACTCTACTCGGAATCCTATCTTTTAGTTTACAGTGTATGCTGATACAAATGTTCACAGCGACATATGCTAGTCAAAGGGTGCGGCAAGGGCGATTCCGAGTCGAATACGACACGACCGCCAACGGTCAAGGAGGAGGATCGCAGCGACGACTCCAATGGACAAGCCTGAGGGCAGGAGGCAACGAAGAAACATTGCATGTTCACGGCGTTGTGAGAATTGTTTATAAGTGTTCAGGCCGCAGCGTTTATCTTGTCTTGTATCTAGTTTCATTGCGGGCCGGGGACTGGGACGGGATTTGTCTGTTGGGTTTGGCATCAGCGATGGGTTTAGTTTGATGTTGTTCTGTTGTTGTGTATACGTATGTGGGATGTAAGTAGAGCGATTTTGTTTCTTCTTTGTTTCGGCAGTTCGGAGCGTTGGCCTTGTTGTTTGTTTGGGATATGGAGATATGAGAGTTTGACCAAGTCCTTGTACAATTGTGCATGCTTATGCTTCCTTGTCGTCTACCGTGCTAATGTGTGGAACACGGACAACAGCATTGAGTGTGGTGGTGGTAGTGGTGGTGCGACTCGACTCGGCCAAAGTAGATCCGTATAGGTTTCTCCGCGACAGGGACACTTGGCTGTGTTCGTACACGTACACCATACATAACGACCATGAAGCTGCAAATGCAATCCCCTTCACTATACAGCCCTTATAAATACCCCACCATCTTCCGAACCTGCGTCAATATATGGCCATTCTCCACACCCACCAACCCCTCAAACGAATCTCCTCCAAGAACCACCCAACAAAAAAACATGCCAATGACATTGAAAACGCCCCTCTCCACCCTCCTGACCTCTTTCTCCCTCCTCCTCCTCCTCCTCTGCCTCCTCACCCCCCACGTCCAACCCCAATACATCGCCCCCATCCCCGCCCTCCCCGCCCCCGCCAACACCCCCATCACCGCCACCTACCACACCCCCAACCCCTACCTCTCCGAGCTCTCCGCCCCCAAACTCTCCGCCGTCAACGCCTCCGCCTTCGAATGGTGGTACTTCGACGCCGTCGCCGCCCACAACCCTAACCTCTCCGCCGTCGTCACCTTCTTCACCAGCTCTCCCGCCGCGTTCCCGATGGCGCCCCGCAATGGGAGCTCGGTCGTGTGGAGTTATGTTTACGTGAGTTTGCCGGATGCCCCCCCTGCTCCTGCTCCCCCTCCCCTTGGGGATGAGGGGCGGGATCGGGATGGGGGTGGGGATAGGGGTACTGGGGGTGGGAGTGGGGGCAATGGGAATGATCGCGGCGATAAAGGCGATAAAGGGGATCAGGAGGAGCCTGGCGATTTGCTGGCCGTGGGTAACCGTCCGGTGGCCGGGGATGGTGGGCGGGTGGTCAGTGAGATTGGCGTCGCCGGGGAGGAGAGTGAGGGCATCGTGTTGGGGGATGGTGGCGGGTGGAATGTCGGGTTCTGGGAGGGGTTGGGCGGGTGGGTTGCTTCTTCGGGGGGGTATCCTGGGTTTGTTGGGGAGGGGATAGGGAGGGAGAAGAACAAGAGCAAGGGGAAGGGGAAATGGGGAAAGAGCAAGAGGGTTGTTGGGCGTGGGGATGCGGATGCGAGTCGGGGGTTGTTTGCTAGGTCGAGGGCGGCGACTGCTGCTGCGGCTGCTGCTGCTGCTGCTGCAGCAGGCCCGAATCTGGAGGTTTGGATCGGGTGGGATGGGAGTCGGATTAGTGGGCGGTTGAGGTTGGAGAATGTCGGTCCCCCCCCCCCCTCTTTTTTCTTTCTGTCTGCTTGAAGTGTTTTCTTGTTTGGGTGCTGCATTCTTGCTTGAGGGTGAGTGGGTGGTATAGGGCAAGCTGACGCTCCTTACCAAGGCTACCTCCCCCCGAACGCCGTGCACTACATCCCAACGGTTCGACCCCTCGCTGAGACTCGGGTCGGTCGGCTGGGTGAATATCGTGCCGCATGCGAAGGCCACCGTCGATCTGATCGTCGATGGAGAGGCGGTCAAGTTCGAGGGGTATGGGTATCATGATAAGGTATGCCCACTCGCTCTCTCTCTTTATACAGTCCAGTACTAAGCAACGCAGAACTGGTCGGAGCGCCCCTTCCACTCGCTCGTCAAGAAATGGTTCTGGGGCCACGCCCACGTCGGCCCCTACTCGCTGGTCTGGTTCCAGGAGACGCCGCTCAACTCGACGATCCCCGTGGCCAGCGCATCGGTCCTCAAAGATGGCGTGACGGTCCTGAGCGGCTGTGAGGCCGGGATTGTCAGCGTGCAGCGGGTCGGTCATGCCGCCGCGTCCGGGTTTGCGGTCGAGGTGGTGATGAGGGGAGTGCGGGTGACGATGCTGGGGACGCGAGAGGTGGCGGGCGATGGGCAGCATTTCTTCCGGTGGACGGGGACGGTCGATGGGGAGGTGTTGGGCCAGAAAGTGAACGGAGGAGTCGCGGTCTTTGAGGAGTTTGATCTGTGAGGTGGAGGGGGGATTTGTCCGCCCCGGAGAATGAGTTAGGGCTATGTTGGTAGTTGAGCCTGGAAAGACTGCTACTAGAGGGCAGAATGAGGCATGCTCGAAAACCGTTGCTGCTTTTTCGTAAACGACCCAATTATGCTTACATTCGTCAAGTTAATCCCATCAGTCAACCATCCACTCCTCCACCAGCCCCCGATAATCCTCCATCCCATACGGCTCGATCCACTTCAGCGATTTGCCCTTCCTCCGATAATCCAGCCCCAAGTCCCGCAACAGCAAGTCCACATACGGCAACGCATCGAACACGAAATCCGGATTCCTGCGCCCGAACCCGCCCGGATAGCGATGCACCCCGAACTGACTGTGCAGCGTCATCTCCCAGACCAGATCCGCATCCACATTGGAGGAAGACTGCACCTGCAGGGCCTTCCTGGCTGGGTCGGGACACCGCTCTTGACTCTTCAGGTTCAGCTTCTCGCCCATCCACGCCGCCACCCACAGCGCCTGCGCCTGCGCCACCATCGCCGTGTTGATCGTCATCGTCAGGCCCAGGCACGCGATCGAGCGCTCCTTGCCCAGGTCGCCCACGGGGACCATGAACCGGGTCAGACGCAGGGGATGGCCCGCGGCGGCCGGCGCATCGGCCGCGAGGGGCCTGTATCCCTGGACCATGGGGGGCGGATGCTGGAGGCGGGGGAACCGTCGTCGGATCTCGTGGTCGGCGCACCGCACCACCTCGCGGGGCACGCAGTCCTCTGCCTCGGGCAACCCCAGTTCCTGCTCCAGGGAGGTCGGCACAAACTGGATCTCCGGCTTGGCCTTCCACCCGGTCGCGCAGACCAGCGCGCGGACCTGCTCAATCCGCCGGCCCGACCCCAGCGCCACGGTCCGGTCCGACAGGCCCGCCACCTCGTCCACATGCACCCGCACGCGCCCGCGGCGCACCAGCTCGAAGAAGTCCGTCGGGTAGTTGAGGATGCTCAGCCCGCTGGCGATCCAGAAGGGACTGATCCAGGGCACCAGCTTGCGGGTCTCCGGGTGCGCGGCGTAGTTGTTCAGCGTGAGCACGTCGTTCCCCAGCACCCACCAGAAGGCGTCCACGACCTTCCGGCCGAGCCAGGTGCCGTGCAGCAGCTGGCGCACGGTGGAGCAGCCGTCGCCCGCGGCGCCCCAGATGCACGGGCTGAACCACGTCAGCAGCCGCGTGGTCACCAGCTTCTCCAGCCATTTCTTCAGCGGCGTCACGTACGGCGGCGCCATCCAGACCGGGCCGTGGCCGGTCGACCGGATGATCCAGTCCACTTGGTAGGGAGTGGTCGTCGCGGCGGCGTAGACCGCGTCCCAGGCGGACTTGGTGCCGCCGAAGATCACGATGCTCTCGTTGGTGTTGGTGTCTTCGGGCGGGGAGATGGCTGGTGGCGGAGGGGCGAAGATCTGATCCTGGTAGTGGCGGAGGTCCTTGATGTGGAATAATGGTGGGGTAAATTGTTCCTGGCCGGGGAAGTCGGGGAGGTAGGGCTGCGAGGTGATCCCCGTCGCGAGGATGAGTTTGCTGGTGTGTAGGGTCGAGGTTTCGGTGATCGCATCGGGGGTTTCAGGGTCGAGATGGTCGACGGTCAAGGTCCAAGTGGTGTCGGGTTCGTGCTGGATGGTGCGAACGCGTCGTCGGAGGTGGATGTGTGGGGTCAGGTGAAAGTGCTCTGCGAAGTCGGTGAGGTATTTCTGGATCACCGCTCCGGGGAGATGCTCGCCCGGCGCGACACCGTAGGAATCGTCGAGGGGAAAGTCGCTGAACTCGTAGGTGCCCCGCATGTTGTTGGATTTGAGGCCCTCGTACAGGCGGTGCTGGGCCCAGACGCCTCCAACGGTGTCGGCGGCCTCGAGGAGGAGGATGGAGGCATTGGGATGGACTTGGTGATAGGTCTTGAGGGCAGCCAGGCCGCTCCAGCCTGTTGAGTGTGGATCAGTATGAGTCTGTGCTCAAGGTGAACGCAAATGCATGATGCATGCAACCTTACCTGCGCCGATGATTGTCACATCCACTGACTCCATTATGATAGCAGCCACCGGCATTGGGATGGAATGCCGAAAAAAAAGAAACGAAACGGGCGGAAGGGAAGGAAGAAAGAATAAAAATAGCCTTGGAAAGGGGAGGAGAGGAGGGGAAATGACTGACAGATAACGTGCCGATCGGTGGCAGTTTTTTTTTTTTATTCTCCGTCTTTTCCCTCCCCTTCCTTCTTCCTCCTTACATTATTGCACGAACAAGGAAAGTGGATGATCGCAATAACGACGGAGGTTGCACCGGTGTTGTTGTGGCGGGGTCGTTTCACCCACTAACACCGCTTAGGGTTAACGAACAGTGAATGTCGCCCGTTGGCTCCACCGTTGAATGGAGATGACAGCTCGGCTCATCCGCTGAAGCAACGGTCTGACAGGCGGCACACCCCATGCCACAAGCCATGCCACAAGCCATGCCATGAGCCATGCCGTGGGCCCACTTCCTGGCTACTAAGTTAGCCACTGGCCACTGGTGTCACAGTGCCCCCTCTCGGGGGCAGTCGGGCTTCCCCCCTGTTCTAACCCCAGGGGGACCACCGGTTCATCGGACATGGGGCACCAAACGGTCAGTAGACTATCTCGTATTTAGTGTGTTATGCCTTGCCCATTGTCCACTTCCCTGTTCTGTTCTGCAGAAAAACGGTACTCTTGCTACGTAGTAACCAACCTGCAAGAAGTACCAGGACGGGGAAAAGTGGAGCCCATGTCCGTCCATCCTTCCTATGTATGCGGGTTCTGCGTTTGTCTTTCCCGAGCCATTGACGAGTCGGCATTTGTGTTTGTTGTCCAGGGGAAAAAAGTGATACATAGAAGCAAAGAGCAAACAACGAAACCAAAAAAATTGCACAGATGATGATGCAAATCCCTCTCTCTGTCTCTTCCCCTGATAAAACCTGTCTTATACATAATAACCCCCCCCCTTCTCTTCCCCCGATCTGATCTGCCTTGCTTCGGAATGGTTCCACGGACGACTTTCTTTTCCCCTTCTTTTTGTTTTCTGCTTCCTTCCCTTTCCCGGCTTCATGGCTGACGATTTCGTCATTGAGGCTTTTACCCTCCTGGCCATTGCCATTCTGACCATTGCCTGCCGCATCGCGGCCCGGTGGATTACGGCGGGGCCTAAGAGCTTCGCATTGGATGATTATTTGATGCCGGTTGCAGGGGTACGTCTTACTTACCTACGACCAGCTTGGCTGCTGACTGCCCCAAACCCCCATTCCC